>NC_056750.1:691842823-691880323 GCF_019279795.1 Protopterus annectens
GCACATTAAAATCATAAAATAAATACTTGGAGTGATCCTGAGGCATTGAAATAGCTCAGAAAAAAAGAAAGATACAATGAAAAAAAATGCATTTTTAGTTCCAATGTGGAGTTTTCCTTTGAGAAGCTGGCCTTGTAATTATCTATGAAGTTATGAAACCATGAATCCAAGGAGGAGGGAAAATTAAACTTTTAGAGTGCTTTCTGTAAATGTGAATAGTATTAAGAATATAGTAAGAAGAAAAGGCAATTTGTAGTAGTGTAATACATGTGATGTAGATGCAATTATTTTAGAAGACACACGATTTTTAACAAATGAAGAAAAATTACAAATAGAAAAACTATGGGAAGGAAAAATAATTTGGAATTTGGGGAAAGAAAGATGTTCTGGAATAGGCATATTCTGTAGAAATACAGTAAAAATGTTGGATGTGACTATAGCAAAATGAGAAGATTAACCATTGTAGATTTCAAATGAAAAGAACAAGTATATAGAATTATAACATAATATGCTTATACTAACTGTAAAGAAAGGGAAAGCTTATTTCATTAGGTTCATAGGTTCATCAGCCCTGGGGCCTATACAAGCCTAGCCATAACAATTCCCTGGCTATTTCTTCCCACAGTATTTACTTCCCTGGATCCCTGTCTAGCAGGGCAACTGACGTGATCCCTGGGGTGAATTTCCTATCTCCCATCCAATCATCAAGGTTCCTTTTGAAGAAGACTAAAGAGGCTCTGCTTGACATGTATGGGCAGTCTATTCCGAGTCTGGGAGTCTCTGGGTCAGAAACATATCCCTCCAGCATGTTTTGTTCATTGTGATGACAAGGTTTAGATCCCTGGGCGTGTGTCTCTGAGTTATTGGGATTTCTTTAAGTGTAGCATGTCCAACAGTTCTGGGTTTGACATGGACTTGTATGTTAAGTAGATATTGCTTCTGAGTAGACGATATGCGACAGAGAATAGGTGGAGTTTTTTTAGATGGTCAGCATAGGGAATCTGCTTTAGGCCTGTGATTCTTTTAGTGAGGTATTTCTGTGGCCTTTCCAGTTGTTGCAGATGTCTTGAGAGGTACATACCAAACAGGGCATTTTATTCTATAATGGGTCTAATGAGGGATGAGTACAGTGGGATGATGACCTCCTTTTTTCTGGATGAAATCCCTTAGTGATAAGGTGTGCCACATAGAAGGATTTCTTGACTATTGTGGTGATGTGGTTATCGAAACTGAGACTACTGCCCACCTGTGTCCCAAAGTCTCTTATCACACTTTTGGTGTTTAATGTACTGCCACCTATGTGGTAATTCATGGGTGCATGTTTTTTTCCAAAGGGGATAACTATACATTTCTTGGCATTGAACTTGAGCCCATGGCTCTGGCACCAAGCATCTGTTTTTGTAAGGCCCTTTTGTAGAATATCCACGTCATTTGGGGATTCAATAATGGCTCCCAGTTTGCAGTCATCTGTGAACTTTGTTATTCAAAGTCCTTTAGTGTTCGACTGTACTTCAGAGAAGTAGATGCCAAACGAGCGGTCCTAGGACTGAACCCTGAGGTACTCCACTTGTCACTTGTCTGGAGATGAATTTGGAGTCGGCTACTTTTACAGTGTGGGTTCTGTAAGTAAGCTAGTTGGCAACCCACTGAGTGATGTAGGGGTTAATGCCCAGCTTAGTAAGTTTATCTATGATTCCAGAGTGGGGGATCATGTCAAAGGCCGTGGTGAGGTCCAGATAGGCTGTGTGGACCACCTTACCCTTGTCCATGGCTCTGGAGACTGATTCAAAGAAGTCAATCAGGTTCAGGAGACAAGAACACCCCTTCCTGAACCCAAACTGTGTGGGGTCCAGTGTTTGAAGGTTGCCAATGTCTTTGTTTATAAGTTCCATGATAATATGTTCCAAGGCCTTGCAGATCAGGCTCATCAGACTCATGGGGCAGTAGTCCCTGGGATCCAAGGTGGATCCCCCCTTGTGGAGTGGGATAAATGTAGCTGTGTGCCACTCAGTGGGCATGAAGCCTGAGGTGAGGCTATGATTAAACATGACACTTAATTGAGGTGCCAGTTTATTTTGTAGTTCATGTAGTACCCAGCCTGGGATGTTGTCTGGTCCCATGGATGCTCTATTCTTAGCTTTGGAGAGTGCATTTTTACCTGTGTGGCAGTTATTACCAGAATTTGGCAATCTTTCAGTACTGAGATGGGCCTTTTAGGGGGTGAGAGGGGGGTGAAGTTTGCACTGAATCTATCTGCCAGGATATTGGCAATATCCTTGGGATCAGTATATTTAATGCCATTTTGTTGTAGCTCAGAGTAGATCTGAGCATTGCCATTTAAATTCTTGACATAGCTATAGAATGCCTTGTGGTTGTCTTTGGAATCTTTGACAATTTTATTTTTGTAACTAGGTTTGGAGGATTTTATGAGGGATCTCAGCTTCTTACTAAGGCTGGTAAGGGAGTTTTTTGCATCCTGAGATTTTCCTCTTTTCTGTAACAGTTTCTTCCTTTTGTTGCAAAGTTTGTTTATGGTATGGGACCACCATATTGGCTTCCTTTTTTTTGGAGGAGAGTGTCTTGGTTCTATTTGGGATGGCACGATTCATGCAAGAGTGGATGTGCTTGTACAGTGCCTTAGTGTAGGATTCAGCAGTTGAACTTTCAGTTCCTGTCTGCATGGGTGTCATGAAGTTTGTCACTTCTGACTTGAATAGCATGAAGTTGGCTTTGGAGAAGTTTTTTACGGAGGTTTCCTTACTGGAGGTGGGGGTGGGATGTTGATGTCAAGGGTGATTAGCTTATGGTCAGACCTGACCAATGAGGGGGTGACCATAGGTATGGAGCATCAATCTCCCATGTTGGCTGTCAAAGGAAAGACTTCAAAGACCAATACACGTAAGGTTCAGGTTAAGGCACTTTAATTCTTGCAGCAAGGAGACAAAAACATGCATGCAAAAATACAGAGTTTGTCTAACTAAAATCAGGAAGTGAAGCCATTCTTATACTATTCTTACAAGACATTGCCTACTGAAGCTGATGTAGTAAATCACAAGTTTACAATATTGTTTTTCACAGCAGATGTTGCTCATGATTTTCTGCTGACATGACATAACATTTCTAGATTCATGAGAAAACTTTTAAAAAATAACATGGCCTTGGAGACCAGCAGCTAGTTGCAATTATTTCTACAGTGCTGTGTTACATTTCAAGGTACTCTTCTCATTCGAGCACAAAGCAATCACAGATTATAGTTCATATTCTTCAAGCGGTCTTTGTTCTACTTTATCTATCCTTCCTGCAGCTGTGTATGTTCTCATAACACAGACAGGGCTAATTGTCTAGGTTTAATAACATTATAGAAAGCAGTATTGTTCTATTCATTATTTTCCTAACTTAGCAGAAAACATCTGCTTCTCTGTTAATTTCCTAAGACCTAAACAAGATTTTAGCTGCGTTGACAAAATACAAGGTCAGAAAGCATTTGCCATTAGTATGGATTTGTTCAGCATAAAACAGAATAAATGTATTAACCCTTTTGGGCTTCTAAAAAAGCACTAATGCACACATATTAATACATATTTTTCTAACATTTCCCCCCTTTTAATACTTTTATTCTACTTTCAAAAGCATAAACGATTTGTTTCTTTTCCTAACCTCTTCCATTTTGGATTTGCAGTTAAGAAAGTCATTCAGTTTAACTTATGAAAGCATCTCAATCTTCAACAGTTCATCAAGCTCAGTACCTTGATATAAGGTTTCAGAAACTGACAAATCTATAAAATCTTTGATCAATCTTTTCATGCAGGGGATGCCACAACAAACACATACTCCCAACAGGAGCATTCCTACACAAATAGCAATCAAGATGTTCATTAGGATGGAACCCCACCCCCCAAACCATTTCTGAAAAAAGTCCATCAGTGGATTTGGGCCTGGTTTGGTCATGGTCGACACTTGCTGAATCACCTCAAGGTGGTTGTCTATCTCATGCTGGTTGTCAGGAATATACAAACAGCATTCTTCTTGGATTAAAGTGCACATACCACCTCTCGCTGCTAGGGTGAAGTCAAAAGCCATGCGGTTTTGAAGCACCACAGTTCTCATGGCATTCAGTTCATCAGTCACTAGTTCGAGAGCAGAGAAAGTTGCATTGCTCATTACTTTGAGGAGTTCAGACAGTTTTCTCAGCTCCCAAATCGATTTCACTGCTCCATATGCTGGTAATATGCCTGCCCATGATATGACAGTGTCACTCAAGTCCATATGTGTTAGTTTATCGCCCATGGAATGATGGTTTCTCCAGCCCACCGCAATCTGTCCCACTGGATTATCAGGTTTCCTGACAGGTTTCTTGGTGACCTATTGTGCATTTCGAATTTTACCTCGAGGCAAAACTGCAGTGTGTCATATGGCGGGAACCAGGTAACCCAAAAAACAACTGCCGGACCAATTCTCAGGTAACCATTTATAGGCCTTTTTGCCACATACAAAATAACAATCATCCAGCTTAGTAGTAACTTTACTATTAACATATGCTTGCCCTGCATGAAAAATTTTATTGTTTATTATAGACAGTTGCTTAAAAAGAACAGGATTATGTTGTACTTCATTAATCGTTCTGTGCATTGATGTAAGAAATGAGTCATAGTCTGTATCACAAATAGAACCTGCATTATTAGCTTTGGTGTAACATTTGTAAGGTACAGTCATATTGCAATTACTCCAACCCACCTGGATAGTATAATTTTTATAAAAACACACAATTCCCTTTTGTGTAACAGGCAGGTGCAATGCTATTTTATCTTGTGATTTAACAGTCGTAGTATCATAAACCAAGTTTTCCCAGGTGTCATTGACCCCTAGGGGGACTGCAGTCATTAATAATCCCCTGTATGCTGTTGGTATAGCTGTACAAACCCAACAATTTGAAACATTAAAAGTCTCAGCATATACATGTTTGATCACTTGGTAAGTGTTAAAGTTTAGATGCCAGTCTACGAGTAACGCATCGCATTTATTCAGTTTAGCTTGTGTGGCTGGAAAAAGGAAAGGCCACAACAAAAAGATTAATGTCACCAGTATAGCCAACAGGATAATCATGCAATTTTTTTGTGGCTGTTCTGCATTCCTGTATGCTCTGGATTTTGTCATTTTTACTCTTGTGGTGTAACAGTAACAAGATTTTTGTCTAGTTCAAAGCTTTTAACTAGTTTACAGTGTGTCAGATGAATCCAGGATGCTCGCTCCACAATCTTGACTGCAGTGGGTGCTGACAGTAGCACTTGGTATGGCCCTTCCCACTTCGGTAATGTCCAGCTTTTCTTCTTGATGACTTTCACCCAGACCCATGTGCCTGGGACTACTGCTGCTTCCGATGGTCTGGTTTGTTCCTTATCTGAAACAGAATTAAACTGCAAAAGGTGTTTAGAATTCAGCATTCTCCTCATATACTCAGCAAGTGTGCAGTCGGCTTCCTGATCTGCAGGCATGAGAGGTTTCCACTGAGGTATATAATATGCCCTCCCAAATAACTTCTCAAAAGGAGTCAATCCCTTTGCATTCGGAACAATTCTCATGCTCAACAGTGCCAGGGGCAGACAATACACCCAATTTCTATGTATTTGCTCAATGATCTTCCTTAATTTATTTTTTAACATCCCATTGTAACTCTCTACCAATCCTGCAGATTGTGGGTGATACGCACAATGATTTTTCAAAGAAATTCCAAAATACTTGCTCAATTGTTGTATGGTTTGGTTTACAAAATGTGTGCCATTGTCATTGTAGATCTTTTCCGATATGCCGAATCTAGGAATAATTTCTTTAACAAGGGTTTTCGCAACAGTAGCTGCGTCTGGATTTTTGGTCGGAAAAGCTTCCACCTATTTGGAAAACATATCTACAATGACAAGACAATACTTTTTATTTTTGCATTTGTTCAGTTCTATGAAATCCATACAGATAGTATGGAACAGATACGGTGGTGCAGGGAAACTCCCCTGCTTGGACTTTAATGCCCCTTGTGCATGATGTTTATTACAAACGTGACATGACAAACAAAAATTTTTAGTGTAGTTTATGAATCCATATGTTGTGAACACCCGGTTCACTAACTGTACCATCCCCCCTGTTGAGACATGGCATTGCCCATGGCTCAACAAAGCTGCATATCTAAACAAGTTAGATGGCAATATCAGTTTTCCCTCTTTGGAGATGTACAGCCCTTCCTTGAGAATTGCTCCTCGTTTTATCCATCTTTGTTTCTCAACCTGTGTAGTAAGTGTCTGCATTGTTTTCAACATTTCTAAGTCTAAAATCTCAGAAGGTTGTAATTCCTCATTCAAAAGAAATGCTTCTGAAGCTGCCTGCTTTACAGCTGTATCAGCCCTTGCATTCCCTTTTGAAATTCTATCCTGTTGCTTGGTATGAGCTATGCATTTACAAATAGCTACTTTCTGAGGCAACTGAATAGATTCTAAAAGCTCTAAAATAAACTGTGCAAGATTGATCGATTTGCCAGTAGATGTTATAATTTCTTGATTTTTCCACTGTTGCGCAAAAACATGTACAGTAGAGAAGGCGTACTGGCTATCAGTAAAAATGTTTACACATTTACCCTTTGCTAAAGTACATGCCCCTGTCAAGGCAATCAGTTCTGCTGCCTGTGCAGATAAATTGTGTGGTAAAGATTTTGCTTCTATAATCTCAGTATCAGAAACTACTGCATATCCTACTAGGTTCTGTCCTGTAGGACCCCTTTTACATGAGCCGTCCACGTAGTATGTCACCTTGGCATCATCCAAGGGAACATCCGTAAGGTCTTTTCTAGGTAGTGCCTTTTGCTCAATCTCCTGCAGGCAGGTGTGCGGTGTGCCATCTGCAGGAGTTGGAAGCAAGGTAGACGGATTCAAAGTTGTAAATCATTCAATTGTCATATGAGGTTGGCTCAACAATATAGTCATACAGGAAAGATGCCTAGCAGGAGAAAAATATGCTACTTTTTCTTGCAGTAAAATAATCGCGACTGCATGAGGCACTCTCAATGTGAGAGGGTGGAACAACACTACTGAGGCCAAAGCCTGTACTGCCATTGCAGCTGTGATTACTGCTTGTACACAGTGGGGCAATGACCCCGCCACTGAGTCCAGTTGTGATGAATAGTAAGCAATGGGGCGTTGTTTGTCCCCATGCTGTTGCATTAGCACTGATGTCATATAATCTTGCTTACAATCTACAGTTTGGAAAAAACGTTTATGATAGTTTGGTAATCCTAAGACTAGTGAGGATGCTATCAACTGTTTCAATTTGCAGAAAGCAGATTCTGCTTCTGTTGTCCATTGTAATAAATCCTGTGCTGCCATAGGCTTCTTGTATATCAAGTTGGTCAGCGGTGCAGATTCCAAAGCATAGTTTGGGATCCAGCTCCGACAAAAGTTGGTCGTACCCAGGAAGGACATCATTTCCTTCTTGGTAGTGGGTTTCAGTGCTTGTAAAATCGCTATTTTTCTGTCCTCATCTAATGTTCTGCCCTCTTTGGATATTACATATCCTAGGTATCTAACTTGCTTTTTCCAAAGCTGCAATTTGTTTTTATTTACTTTATGTCCCTGAATAGCTAAAAATTGTAACAATGCTACAGTATCTTCCTTACAATCTTGCTGGGTGGGGACTGTCAGCAGGATGTCATCAACATAAAGTAAAATCTGACTGTCTCTCGGTGGGGTAAATCCCGCCAAGTTGCTTGCCATTTCTTGTGAGAATATTGTTGGGCTTTCACAATATCCCTGTGGTAGTCACGTGTATGTATACCTTTTCGCCTGAAATGTGAATGCAAACCAATGTTGGCTGTCAGGGTGTATCGGTATTGAAAAGAACGCATTGCTGATATCCACCACAGAAAAATATTTCTGTTGAGGTTTTAAATCATTCAACAGGGTGTGTGGATCCGGCATCATAGGTGCCCTTGGCATTACTGCATCATTTACAGCTTGTAAGTCTTGGACCATGCGCCATTCTCCGTTTGCTTTTCTAACAGGAAATAAAGGTGTGTTACATGATGAATCAGGTGATTCCACCAGTACTCCTTCCTTAAGTAAAGCTGCTATAATAGGTTTGATTCCTACCTCTGCATCTTTTCTCAAGGTATACTGTCTCTTTTGTGGTCTAAATGCTGACTGTGGTGTAATAGTAAGTGGTCCCGCTGTACGAATAAGTCCTACATCTGATTTGCCTGTTGACCAGAGAGTTTCTGGTATGCCTTGTAAGGCATCTTCTTCCTCTTCTGATGAGTGCTAATCAGCTGTCCTCGCTTGACTGCAAATGCACAGTTGGGTGTGTCTGTGCTATCCAATTTAACTTCTGCTTTTGTACCCCCTGTTCTGACAGTTCTAACTCTGTCTGTTTTTCCCATCTCGTGACTTTTTCTCCTAGGTCTGCCCATTTTACATTTTTGTCCTTAGTTAAGCTTACATGTGGTAATCGATTAGATTTATAAAGTGCAAAGAACTCCTGGGGTAATGAACAGCTAACTACACTGTTCCCTTTTATGTCCCAGTACAGATTACGTAATACTAACCTGTTTGCACGGTTTCTAAACAACTCTTGCTCATATTCTTTATCAGGTCCTGGTGTGCTACAATAATACAGAGTACAGTGCAACAAATGTTGTTTATCAATGTCAAGGGAGGGGAACTTGTTGATGGCTACATTCATCAGCTCTTCGGTTACTGCCCCTGGACCAGTCGTAACCAAGTCCTAGCTGTACCAATAAAATGTTTCACCCTCCGATCGCACTGTAAAAGTATCAATTTGTCGCTGTGCTTCCATACACTGCATAGTTGGAACTACTGCTATGCCAAATAGCTGCATAAGATCCCTGCCCAAGTGGTTTACTGGGCATTTTTCAGGAATGACAATTTTGCTTTTCTGGGTTAGTCCTGAAACAGGATCAGTTATTGCAATGTTATGGGAGAGGGGCTCCCGATACAGCTGTCCATTAGTTGCTTTCACTAATATGTAATCAGGTGACTCTGAGTTCTCTGGCAGTTTGGAGGGTTGTACCAGGGTCCGTGATGCTCCTGAGTCACACAAAAACGTGATTTCCCTCCCTTCTACCAGGAGTGTAACTTCTGGTTTTGTGTCTGCTAAACAGAGCTCCAAGCTCAATAAAGCGAAGTCTAAAATTTCATTTTCTTCACTATCTGTGACTTCATGTACTTCCTCTATTTCTTCTATCACATCCTTTACTCCCTCTAACACATTTGCATTTATCTTTTCTCGGCTATTGTCTTCTAGTGATTCCTGGCTATCATATAGTCAGTCCTCACCCTCCTTATCTTCCGTGGTTGCCTTCTTGTTTTTCTTGCAATCCCTTGCCAGGTGTCCCTTCTTACTGCATTTAAAACACTCCCCCCTTTTCTTTCGCCCTTCAAAGTCCTCTGATCATTGATCAGATTGTTTGTTTCCCTGGGCATTTTTCTTGCCCTTTTTCCCAGACTGTACTACATAAACTTCTGCTCCATCTTCTACAGAGAATACTTGGACTTTCTTTTTCTTTTTACTGTTAAAATGCCTTTCGGCATGTCTAGCGTATTCAAGTAGTGACTGTAGTCTACTCGTACGATGATCTACCATGTGCTTTGTAATAAAGCTGCTTATAGGCAAAATACTGCCTTTTAAAAATGCATTCTTTAACTGCTGTTCATATGGGGAATCATGTTTCTGATCTTCAGGTACCTGCATTCCACAATGGTTATTAAAACACTCTAATAATCTAGCATAATATCTGTCAACAGTTTCACCTTCTTGTTGGATGCACTGATTAATGCAAGTCCAGTCTGCCCTAGGTTTCCAGGTCTCAGAGATTCGGTCTGTACGACCTTTCACTCTGTTGTCTAGTTCTGCGCTACTGTGTGGGAGGGGTTTGTGTTCTGTGTCACGGGGATTCCAATTGCCACTGATCATGTGCCAATCTGGTCCCACGATTTGTCTGACTACGTTTTCTACTTCCTCTCCGTTTAAGTTATAACTTAACCTCATGCCTTGTAGGTCACCTAAAAATTTTGTAAAATTAACTTTTGAATGGGGAATTCCCTCAGTGACTTTCCAGATATCTTCCGGTGTCCACGGTCTGTATACTAGGAGAGTTGGGTCCTGTCCTTCTTGTCCTACCTGAGGATTTGGTACTTCTATTAGTGGGCACATCTCTTCACCACTTAAAGATTGCGAATTTCTATTCACTTGATACAACTCAATGTCCCCTTTTGAGTTTCCTGCCCGTGTTCGAGACCTGGTCTCGACGGGATCTCTAACAAATGGTTTTGCTTTTGCAGGAATAGCTGGATATCGTGGGGGTGGACCAGCTTGTCCGCTCGCTTCGTATTCTGGTAAGGGAAGCAGAGGGGGCGGTGGGGGCCGATGCCATTACTAAGTTATTATCCTCTTTATCTAAAAACATTGCTTTTGAATTATTACTCTTTTGTGCCCTACGGTTTGCTTCCTCAATCCACCTGTGTGCCTGTGGAATTCCTAATTGACGTTGCTTTTTTACCCGACCTCTGGAATCAGTTTTAAGCTGTTTGATAAGTTTAATAAGCGAGGATTTTTCTAATTTACCATCAAATTCATACTTATTAACCCATTTTGAGTAGTATTTAACATTATCGGCACGTTCTAATTGCATAAATTTCGCATCTTCAGTTAACGGCGGAGTTTGGGATCTTTTCGTGCACTTATTTCCCATTTTATTCTAACCTTTGAAATGTTACATAACCCTTCTTATTTTTACGTGGTACCACAATTTTACTTTTTCACAGTCTATCTAGAATAACTGCCTTACCTATTCTGTTTCCCTGATCTATGACAAGACTGCAATCCTCCTGTCCCTGACTTGTACAAGACAACCCCCCTGACAGACAATGCAAATCAAGTCCCTGATCTAAAACAGAAAAGGGTAAATCTCACCTTACCTACGCCTCCATGATTGATTGTCTGGTTCGAGGTAAACCCGCCCTTCAGTAGCAGATCAGAACAGTGGCTGGCCTCTTTTGGACGACAATTCAATCAGAGGTCTTTTCAAATAAGAAGAACCGATGTGGTTTCTTCCCCGTATGGTTTAAAGCCACCTGACCTGTCTGATCTGGTCAGAGTGGAGGTTTCCGGTCCGAAGGATCAAACTGTCAAAGGAAAAACTTCAAAGACCAATACACATAAGGTTCAGGTTAAGGCACTTTAATTCTTGCAGCAAGGATACAAAAACATGCATGCAAAAATACATAGTTTGTCTATAACTAAAATCAGGAAGTGAAGCCGTTCTTATACTATTCTTACAAGACATTGCCTACTGAAGCTGACGTAGTAAATCACAAGTTTACAATATTGGTTTTCACAGCAGATGTTGCTCATGATTTTCTGCTGACATGACATAACGTTTCTAGATTCATGAGAAAACTTTTAAAAAATAACATGGCCTTGGAGACCAGCAGCTAGTTGCAATTATTTCTACAGTGCTGTGTTACATTTCAAGGTGCTCTACTCATTCGAGCACAAAGCAATCACAGATTATAGTTCATATTTTTCAAGCGGTCCTTGTTCTACTGTATCTATCCTTCTTGCAGCTGTGTATGTTCTCATAACACAGACAGGGCTAATTGTCTAGGTTTAATAACATTATAGAAAGCAGTATTGTTCTATTCATTATTTTCCTAACTTAGCAGAAAATCATCTGCTTCTCAGTTAATTTCCTAAGACATAAACAAGATTTTAGCTGCGCTGACAAAATACAAGGTCAGAAAGCATTTGCCATTAGTATGGATTTGTTCAGCATAAAGCAGAATAAATGTATTAACCCTTTTGGACTTCTAAAAAAGCACTAATGCACACATATTAATACATATTTTTCTAACATTGGCAATGACCAGGTCTAGGATATTGGAGCCCCTCATGGGACTAAGGATTAGTTGATCCAGGGCATTGCAGTTTATGAATTCCAAGAACCATTGGGCAAAGGTGTTGGAACACGAGTAGTTTTCCCAGTTAATGGCAGGGTAGTTGAAATCACCCAGTATTAGGGTGTTTGGTTGTATCTTAATAGTTTCCAGTATGTTTAGAAAGGTGTAGTGAGAATCCTGGGGCATGGTGGGGGATTTGTAGCAAGCTACAATTTGGATTGCAGTCTTACTTAGTGTTCGTTGCAACTGGAGAATTTCAGACGTATTGTGTTGGGCAACTAGCCTAGTGTTCCCAGGCAGACAGATACTGGATCCCCTTTGAATGACACCAGAAGCTTAGCCAATTGTTGAATATCCTTGGTGAATATGGACACTCCTCCAGCTTTAGTGTTTCGGTCCTGGTTTCGTGGCCGAAAAGTGTGGTAAGAGTTGTAGCCCGGCATTGCAGGGGTGCTCTCTGGAGCCTTGAACCAGGTCTCAGTTACTGTACAGATATCAATGTTCTCCATTTTTAGGAGTGCCTCGAGCGAGTGCATTTTGAGGTTTAGACTTCTAGCATTGAGTAGCATTACCTTCAGATTTTGCATGCTTGTTCCTGTTATGGTGGTAGGTTTTGTCCTTTGAACTTTGCCTAAAAAAGGTCCTATGGGGTGGCAAGAGGTTTAGCCAGTAACCTGAATCCCAGGAGAGACAGGTGCAGACCATCGCTTGCAAAGCATCGTGGTTTGTCGATCATGTCATCCCAGGCAGACAGATACTGGATCCCTTTTGAATGACACCAGAAGCTTAGCCAATTGATGAAGTCAATAATTTTGTCCTTATATTGTGGTATCATTCTGGGTGAAGGCAGGATGCTACTCAGGGCTAGGGTCATACCTGCCTGGGCCACATGATCCGAGAGCTCTTCCATGTCTTTTTTCATGTAGTCCAGGGAGGTATGTCTCAAGTAATTCACACCAACATGGACAATGACAGAGTCATATTTGTACTTGTTGTGGAGTGACTTGAGTGCATGCATTATGTGGCAGATCCTGGCACCCAACAGGCAGCTGACTATAATTTTCTCCTTGTTCAGGCTGGTGAGTGGGACATCAGTGTGCCTGACTATAGAGTCACCTATGACTAAAGTGTTGGGTACCTTGTCTTGCCTTAGGGGCTGTTGTTGGGTGGCACACTGATGTTGGGTGCTATGTGACACTTTGGTTGTGACTGGTGTTTGTTTGCATTTCAGCTTCAGAGGTCCTTGTTGCTTGGGCAGGTTAATATTAAGGGCCTCCACATATGTGGGTTTAGTGTTGCTATGTGTGGGAGTTGGTGGTGTGGGTTTAGAAGGGATATGTGTTGCCTGAGGTGTAGTGCAGGTGTTAACCTTCTCCTCTTGACTGTCTAGCACAATCTTGATTGGAAAGAACTTTGCTTCCAGTTTGACTATGTAAGTGCATCTCTCACAGGTTGTAGTTTTGGGTGGTAGGAGGAGAGGGTTGTCTATGTACATGAGGCAATTGCTGCATTGCTCCAGTATGCCCAGATTCACCAGGTGGACAGGAGAAATCACTGGAAGCTGACACTTGGACATAGGTTCATAGGTTCATAGGTTGGTATTAGGCTATCGGCCCTAGGGCCTATACAAGCCTAGCTATAACAATTCCCTGGATATTTCTTCCTGCAATATTTACTTCTCTGGACCACTGTCTAGCAGGGTGACTGACATGATCCCCGGGGTGAAATTTCTATCTCCCATCCAATCATCAAGGTTCCTTTTGAAGAGGGCCAAGGAGATGCTCTGCTTGACATGTATGGGCAGTCTATTCCAGAGTATGGGGAGTCTCTGGGTCAGGAACCTATCCCTCCAGCATGTTTTGTTCATTGTGATGACAAGGTTTAGATCCCTGGAGCATGTGGCTCTGAGGGATTGGGATTTCTTTAAGTGGAGATTTCTTTAAGTGGAGCATGTCCATCAGCTCAGGGTTTGACATGGCCTTGTATGTTAAGCAGAGATCACCTCTGAATAGACGATATGCCACAGAGTATAGCTGGAGTTTTTTTAGATGGTCAGCATATGGCATCTGCTTTAGGCCTGTGATTCTTTTAGTGAGGTAATTCTGTGGCCTTTCCAGCTGTTGCAGATGTCTTGTGAGGTACATACCAAATGGGGCATTATACTCTATAATGGGTCTAATGAAGGATAAATACAGTGGGAAAATGATCTCCTTTTTTCTGGATGAAAAGCCCTTAGTGATGAGGTGTGCCACATAGAAGGATTTCCAGACTGTTGTGGTGATGTGGTTATCGAAAGTGAGACCACTGTCCACCTGTGTCCCTAAGTCTCTCATCACACTTTCGATGTTTAGTGTATTGCCCCCTACGTGGTAATTTGTGGGTACATCTTTTTTTCCAAAGGGGATAACTATACATTTATTGGCATTAAGCTTGAGCCCATGGCTTTGGCACCAGGCATCTGTTTCTGTAAGGCCCTTTTGTAGAATATCCACATAATTTGGGGATTCAATAATGGCTCCCAGTTTGCAGTCATCTGCGAACTTTGTTAGCCAGAGTCTGTTAGTGCTGGCCTGTACTTTAGAGAAGTAGATGCCAAACAAGAGTGGTCCCAGGACTGAACCCTGAGGTACTTCACTTGTCAATTGTCTGGAGCTGGATTTGGAGTCAGCTACTTTTACAGTCTGGGTTTTGTCAGTAAGCCAGTTGGCAGCCCATTGAGTGATGTAGGGATTTATGCCCAGCTTAGTAATTTTATCTATGATTCCAGAGTGGGGGATGGTGTCGAAGGCCTTGCTGAGGTCCAGATAGGGTGTGTGGACCACCTTACCCTCATCCACAGCTCTGGAGACTGATTCAAAGAAGTTAATTAGATTCAGGAGGCAAGATTGGCCCTTGACAAACCCAAACTGGTTGGGGTCCAGTGTTTGAAGGTTGCCAATGTCCTTGTTTATAAGTTCCATGATAATGCGTTCCATGCCCTTGCAGATCAGGCTTGTCAGACTGATGGGACAGAAATTCCCGGGGTCGAAGGTGGATCCCCCCTTGTGGAGTGGGATAACTGTAGCTGTGCACCACTCAATGGGCATGAAGCCTGAGGTGAGGCTATGATTAAACATGACACTTAGGTGAGGTGCCAGTTCATTTTGTAGTTCATGTAGTACACAGCCTGGGATGTCATCTGGTCCCATGGATGCTGTATTCTTAGCTTTGGACAGTGCGGTTTCTACCTGTGTGGCCATGATTACTGGAATTTGGCATTCATTTGGTATTGAGATGGGCTCTTTAGGGGGTGAGAGGTGGTTGAAGTTGGCACTAAATCGATCTGCCAGGATATTGGCAATATCCTTGGGATCAGTATATTTAATGCCATTCTGTTGTAGCTCAGAGCAGATCTGATCATTGCCATTTAGATTCTTGACATAACTATAGAATGCCTTGTGGTTGTCTTTGGAATCTTTGGCAATTTTATTTTCATAACTAGCTTTTGAGGATTTTATGAGGGATCTCAACTTCTTACTGAGGCTGGTGATGGAATCTTTTGCATCCTGGGATTTTCATCTTTTTTTGCAACATTTTCTTCCTTCTGTTGTATGGTTTGTTTATAGCAGGGGACCACCAGATTGGCTTCCTTTTTTTGGAGAAGAGCATCTTGGTTCTATTTGGGATGGCACAATTCATGCATGAGTGGATGTGCTCGTACAGTGCCTTAGTGTAGGATTCTGCAGTCGAACTTTCAGATCCCGTCTGCATGGGTGTCACAAAGTTTGTCACTTCTGACTTCAGTAGCATGAAGTTGGCTTTGGAGAAGTTTTTTAATGAGGTTTCCTTACTGGAGATGGGGGTGGGGATGGGATGTGGATGTCAAGGGTGATTTGCTTATGGTCAGACCTGACCAATGAGGGGGTGATCACTGGTGTGGAGCATCTGTCTCCCATGTTGGTAATGACCAGGTATAGGATATTCAAGCCCCTGGTGTGACAATGGATTAGTTGATCCAGGGCGTTATAATTTATGAATTCCAAGAACCATTCGGAAAAGGAGTTGGTACCCAAGTAGTTTTCCCAGTTAATGGCAGGGTAGTTGATATCACCCAGTATTAGGGTATTTGGTTGTATCTTAATATTTTCCAGTATGTTTAGAAAGGTGTATTGAGAATCTTGGGGCATGGTAGGGGATCTGTAGCAAGCTACAATTTGGATTGCAGTCTTACCTAGTGTTAGTTGCACCTGGAGAATTTCAGATGCATTGTGTTGGACAACTAGACTGGAGGTGTGAATATCCTTGGTGAATATGGACACTCCTCCACCTTTAGTGTTTCAGTCTAGGTTTTGTGGCCGAAAAGTGTGTTAAGAGTTGTAGCCTGGTATTTCAGGGGTGCTCTCTGGAGCCTTGAACCAGGTCTCAGTTACTGCACAGATATTGATGTTCTCCATTTATAGGAGTGCCTCAAGAGAGTGCATTTTGAGGTTTAGACTTCTAGCATTGAGTAGCATTACCTTCAGATTTTGCATGCTTTTATCTGTTATGGTGGTGGTTTTATCCTTTGAACCTTGCTTAAAAAAGGCACTATAGAGGTGGCAAGAGGTTTAGCCAGTTACCTGAATCCCAGGGGTGACAGGTGCAGACTATCTCTAGCAAAGCATCGTGGTTTGTCGATCATGTCTTCCCAGGCAGACAGATACTGGATCCCCTTTGAATGACACCAGAAGCTTAGCCAATTGTTGAAGTCAATCATTTTGTCCTTATACTGTGGTATCATTCTGGGCGAAGGCAGGATGCTACTCCATGCTAGGGTCATACCTGCCTGGGCCACATGATCCGAGAGCTCTTCCATGTCTCTTTTCATGTAGTCCAGGGAGGTATGTCTCAAGTTATTCACTCCAACATGGATAATGACAGAGTCATATTTGTACTTGTTGTGGAGTGACTTGAGTGCATGCGTTATGTGGTGGATCCTGCCACCCGACAGGCAGCTGACTGTAATTTTATCCATGTTCAGCCTGGTGAGTGGGACATCAGTGTGCCTGACTATAGAGTCACCTATGACTAAAGTGTTGGGTACATTGTCTTGCCTTAGGGGCTGTTGTTGGGTGGCACACTGGTGTTGTGAGCTATGTGTCACTTTGGTTGTGACTGGTGTTTGTTTGCATTTGAGCTTCGGAGGTCCTTGTTGCTTGGGCAGGTTAATATTAAGGGCCTCCGCATATGTGGGTTTAGTGTTGCTATGTGTGGGTGTTGATGCTGTGGGTTTTGAAGGGCTATGAGTTACTTGAGGTGTAGTGCAGGTGTTAACCTTCTCCTCTTGACTGTCTCTGACATACCTGTTTTTTTTATTTATTTTTTTTTTTTTGGAATGTACAAGAGCTGTTTTCCCTTACCTTAGCAAGGTACTTTGCAGTTATAGGCTGTTTAGTGCCTACAATTAATTTCTCCTTATTAACAAGGAGAGTTAAGTGCTTGTATCAGTTTAAGACTTCCTAGTACTTTGCAGCAGGTTTTAAAGCAAGTGCTAGTCACAGGGGTGCTTAAAGGTAAGATGAAAAAAATGGTTTATCCTAAACACTGCAGTGTGCACTAGAGGAGTTAGATGTGAAAGTAGGTAACTTAAGTTTTTCCTGTCTAAAAAGTTAAGTTTTTGTGGAGAGTCACTATTTTTAAAACAGCAAGATAGATTGAAAGGAGATGGTCACTTTTGTATTATGGTACTATGGAATACAGTAGGATGGCCAATACATTTAAATAGTTGAAGGAGAGTGATTTCACAAAATAATAATTTTGTGCTTACTCACACAAGCCAGTAAAAACAGAGAAGAAATTAGATATATGGTCAGATTAACATAATGGGAAGGCAACTAGAAATACAGTTGTGTTTAAGAACACTACAGTAACCAGGTGGTAGGGGGGGAATTTCTGCCTTACTCAGAAGATACAGAGCTGTGGTCTCTTGTCAAGTTTTAATATGCAGTTAAAAGCAGAATACAAGTAAAACAGAAGGTAAATAAAACAAATCACAGTATTCAAAATAGAAAAAGGCAATAAAGTAATACAAGAAATAAAAAGCAAACTAACCTTTGCTTCACAACAAAGTGTAGCAGAGTCTGGGTGAGCCTTTCTAGTAATTATAAATATGAATATTATAATAACAGGAGACTTTAATTGTAATTTAAGAGGCAAGCATAAAAAGAAAGGAAACGATAAAAGAAAAATGTTAGAAGCTGTAAGATGTGGTAAGTTAAAAGTCTGGGACAAAAATTCATGGACTTTCAAAAGGAGTATGTACGAAACTGAAATAGATTATTTTATATTATAAGAAGATTTAGTTATGGAAGGAAAGGTAGTTGAAACAGGATTTTCTGATCATCTTGCAATATGGCTATTATATCAAAATGCAGCTGGAAGATGAGAAACTGTTACATAGGCAGACTTACAGGGCATAGACTGTGTTGCTTTAGACAACTGCATTCAGTGTTACTTTGTACACTTGCAGCATGTAAATTATGACAGTCAGTGGGAGATGGTTAGTATGCAGCCATATCATTTAGTGTAATGGTACCAACACCCTAAACAAGACAGCATCATGTGACATCATTCATGCACTGTAGCATCATGGGAGTATTAAAGATATACTGTACTATACATTGCATCGCTCATCTGAAAGTTAATGCTTGCATTAAGAAACAAATATATCTATATACGGTACTATAAAACTATAAATTAGTGACATTATATGAGGTGCATGCATGATTTATTTCATAGGAAACATAGGACATTCAAGGCTTCTCAGCCTTGTGACCATAATGTCCTGCCAGTTCCCATCCTAGACAGCACCCATCCTCTTAAAGAGTAAAGTCTGAGATCAATTTATCAATACCCATCAAAATACCCAGGGCACATTTGATGAAACATAATGTATCACACTGCTTTATCTGCATGGGGAGTCTATTCCAGAATGAGAAAGACTTTGACTAATGAATCAGTCCCTCTACCTTGTTTTATTGATCTGCTGAAGCAAGTTGAGATCCCTTGTTCTGCTATTTGTGGGACCGTTTGATTTGTTAAGGTACAAGAGATCTAGAACAACTGGCTCCCTGATGATCAGAAAGAAAGGCACAGATCCCTCCTAAGAAGCCTATAAGACACAAAAAAGAGCAGTAGTGCTTCTAGCCTTTTTCTGGTACCTTAGTAATTTGAATCCTGTGATCTTATGTTAGGAGCCTTTGGAGTATTTTCAACTGTTTTGATATGTCTTAAATCCCAAACACATCATTCTGTTCTATAGTTTGTCTGATCAGTGCAGAATACAAGGAGAAAGTAACCTTTTTAGATATGGATGATATTCCATGGCAATCAACTGAGGCAAATAGAAGGATTTTCTGACAACTGCTCCTACATAGTGATCAAAGGAGAGGGAATTATCAACACAGGTTTCAAAGTCCCTAACTATCTTTTCATTTTTAAGTGGGGTATTGTGAATGCTATATTCTATGGGAGATGGTAGGTCTGCCAAATTCAACAAAGTTGCATTTTTCAGCATTGAATTTAAACTCATTTTCAATACACAAACCATTTTGTATGTGGAGGGTGGCCTAATGGTTAAGGTGTTTGCCTTACAAACATAAGGTACAAGGTTTGAATCTTACAGTTGATAACTGGCTAGGTTTAAAATGGCTCTCAAGGGCAATTAGCCTAGTACTAACCTATGAAGTTCTTACTGGAGGGCTTCTTGCTTAGTTATAGCTCTTGATTTTTAGTCCGCAGGTCAGAGACATAAATACCAAACAAAAGCTGTTCCACCTCTGAGCCCTGTGGGACATCACTGGTCACTTTCATGTTTTCTCATACTGCCCCTGCCACCAACACCATGTGAGTTCTGTCTTTTAGCCAGTTTTCTATCCATCTTATCATATGGAGTATATTTCTAACATTTTTAGTTTCTTAATTATGTTAGCATGGGGTCTTCTATTTAGAGTTTAAAAAGGTTGCTGTTACATTTTGTATTATTGTTGCATCTCTGCACTTTAAATAATTTTAAAGTGCCTCTGAAATTTACTGTCATTTGTTGCTGATTCTGCACTTTGTGAGCATTTCTTAGGCAGCAATTCATTGTATTTGTTTTGTTTGTTGATTACTGTACTTTTGCACTTTTTGCTAAAATAGAGTTGATTTTACATTAAGAAAGATTACTTCTAAACGCTTGTGGCAGTGGAGAATATCCTGATCTGATTCTGAGCTTGGGAATCATCCTTTTCAGCTTTAAGTGTAATTTGGCAATTGGCCGCCATTTTGTTTATTTAGTTTCATTACTTGTATAAACTCAATGTATTTCTGAGATGGTTCTCATCATGCACCAGAGTTTGTCAGTGACCTGTACAGACACAGGCACGTTGAATTGAAACTTTGACTATAAAAACTTTGTCTAAAATCTGTTTACTATGTAGTTTCACAGGGAGCAACTAGATTACACGTTGAGAAGCACTGTCCTATCAGTTTAGTCTTAACCAGTCTTTTGTGGTCTATGCTCTTATAGCATCCTATGTAGCCTGGTGTAAATATTCTTGTATCATCTCCTTGTAAATCACATAAATAGGCTCTGTAACTGTGGAATTTACACTATCTTACTATCCATACAGCCATCTTGGTGGATTTCAGTGTCCTGAGTCAATTTAGTAATTGCCTCATGTACACTGAAGAACCACTGGACTCTAAAGCAAACTAATATGGTATGTAAGAGATGTAGTTGCACAATGTCACTGGAGGCAAAGCTCTCACTAACACTAAAACAGGTTATCAATAACACACACACTACACCCACCATACATAGTATGGATAAGACACATAGACCTTCCTATGCTGAGCCTCATAGACCCTAATATGCTGAGGCCCTTAAATGTAATTTTCCTAAACTTCAAAGGTCTCCCAGACATTGCAGTTACAATAAGTATCCTCAGCAACCTCATAAACAATCTACAAAAACAACATCCAATGCAATACATACAGCCACATCACAAGATGTCTCAACTCCTATGCTCGTAAGGCATATATATATTCAGATAACCCAGTATTTTGGTCATAGGAGGCTCCAATGTGAGATACACAGATGTTCCTCTGACAAGACTGAGTAAGGATAAAGTCATGGTCAGTTGTCTATTCAGTTGACAGGATCCACCAGCTCATGCAAGCACTCAGGTCATTGAACCACAGGTACAAGTATGACTCAGTCTTAGTCCATGTGGGTGTAATAGCCTGAGACTTACCTCCTTTGTCTGAATGAGGAGAGACATGCTGGACCTTTCAGACTACGTGCTCCAGGCAGGTATGAGCCCAGCATTGCGCAACATTCTACCTTCTCCAAGGATGATGCCACAATATGAACAAAAGATAATTGACTATAATAACTGGATTAGTTTCTGGTGTTATTTGAAGGATGTCTACCTGGGAGGATATGGTTGACATACCATGCTGCTTCCCCAGAGATAGTCTGCATTTGTTCCCTTTTGAATATTGGTTAAAACATTGTACACTCACATAGGGACTTTTCTAGGCATTGCCAACCTGATAAACTTCCTGACATAGCTAAACCTACCGAGGCTAACCCAAAGGTATTAAAAATTAATGCCATGAATCTAAACAAGAAACTCCACTCCCTCCAAATTCTCCACAGTAACCATTTGAAATATCAGAGACTCGATAGCCAAATGATCATACTTACATATACTAACTCTGAAATGCCATTTCTCAGCATGTTCCTTTTTCTCCAAGGTATGGCAATCTTGCAGTTGGTGTGTGTGTGTGTGTGTGTGTGTGTATATATATATATATATATATATATATATATATATATATATATATATATATATATATATATATATATATATATGGTTCCACTTCATATCGTCGAAATATCATTTCATCGAATTTCAATGCATTGAGACCAAATCGTCGAAAACTCAAATCATCGAAAACACATAACATCGAATCTCAAATCATTGAAAACTATAAAGCAACTAGAAAAAACATCCACAGAGTTTTTACTATGTTTATGCAGGGGGGCATGCCCCCCTGCACCCCACACTCCCCGTACATTAAATATACCAACTCCAAGGTCGCACTACAGTGGGGGAAAAAGGTAATTTCCTAACCCCACTGTAGTGCAACCTTGGAGTTGGTATATTTAATTTACGGGGGGTGTGGGGGTTGCAGAGGGGCTTGCCCCCCTGCATAACCATAGTAAACAGTGTCTGGGATGTTATTTCTAGTTACTTTATAGTTTTCAATGATTTGAGATTCGATGCTATGAGTTTTCGACGATTTGTTCTCAATGTTTTGAAATTCGATTAAATGATATTTTGACGATATGAAGTGGAACTATATATATATATATATATATATATATATATATATATATATATATATATATATATATATATATATATATATATATATATATATATATATATATATAAGTTCAAGGGTGTGGAGGGAGCATGGGTGATCCCCCTCCCCGCAAAAAGATATTTTAAGGAAAAAAATGATTTTCAACATTCACTCTTCTCCTGTGTTTATGGTCTTTTTTATTTTTTCAACCTGTTAGCACATGGCATTGCAAGTTCAATAGGGATCCCTTTCTTTCCTCACCCTGGACAATATAGACATCTATGTAGTTACTGAGACATGGTTTAAAGCCAGAGAGAGCATTCCAGCAGTGCAGGGTTATAATGCCTTCCACACATTTATACCATCTACTGCACAGGAAGGGACAACAGGTGGAGGAATCTCAGTTTACAAAATACACAGACACACCTCAATGCTGGTCAAACAGTATTACATGCTTGAGCTTTTCCATATCCAGCTTACCATTAGAAAAGTTCTATCCATATCTTGGTGAGCTGAATATCCCCCTCTATGATTCATGAAGCCCATACTACATACTTACATATATTGGAGGCTTTCCCCATTCAACCCAATACCATATTCATGGGTGAGTTTAACTACCCCAACATTAACTGGGAATCATACATAACCACAAACATTCAGGCCCAGAGACTGCTGGACTTTATGAACACCAAAACATTGGGCCAGCTAGTCCATATGTCCACTAGACAGTAGCATAGCTAATGTGGAGTGAAGGGGGCAACTGCACTGGGCTCAAAGTATTGGGGGGCACAATCAGCTGATCCTGATCAATCCTTAATGCATATGCAGTTATACCTGAGTGTGGTAGTGCTCCATATGCGGTCTAAACTGTAGCAACTACTTGCTACATTGTAGCAAGCAGTTTGCTACCACTTAAAAGTGGAATTTTTTTAAATGAAACCTGAGAGCTGTAGCATTGTGGGTGGGGTATAATCTGTAGCAACTTCTTGGTATATTTATAGAAAGCAGCTTGCTTCAGTTTAAAAGGCAAAAGATGTTTTTTATTTATTTTTTTACTGTAAAAGCTGTGCACCATAGCTCTTTGTGCAAGATATAAACTATGGATCTATGGATCTGGGCAACTACAAACCCATAAATCTGACGAGATTCATATGCAAAGCTTTGGAAAAAGTCATCAATGAAATGATAAACAATGACATAGGACAGACATTGGATCTAACCCTGTTTGTTTTTGCCAAGGGCAGGACATGCCTCCTCAGTCTGGACGACTTCTTCTAGAAGGTCAGTAAAGCTGTGGAATATGGCAAAATGGTGCATACTAAGTACCTCAGCCTGGTCAAAACATTCAACACAATACCTTACCTGCATCTTGTAGATAAACTCACTAAACTAGGTATAAACCCATATGTCACCAGAAGGATAGCTAGCTGCCTAACAGAAAGGAGCCAAGAAGTTAGAATATGGGAGACAAGTTATTATTATTAGCAAAGTCCCCCAAGGCTCGGTGATGGTCTACTGTTTTTGGCATCTACTTCCCTGAAGTCGAGGATAACATCAAGGGCCTTTATCTGACCAGCTCTGAGATGACTGAAAACTAGGTGCATTCAATGAACCCCACCCCCCTACCAAACACACAAATACTCTTCAAGAAGGCATGACACAGACAAATAACTGGTGCTAGAGCCATGGCCTAAAACTCATTGCAAAGAAATGCATAATAGTACCATTTGGAAAGATGATTAATCCTGGAAATTACCACATTGATAATACAATCTAAGAGTAAACCCCATGGTCAGGGATTTGGGTATGCATGTAGACATAAAATTAGTTTTGACCACCATATGTCTACAGTGGTGAGAAAATTATTTTAAGATAAGCACCTCAATGGTCCCATGGACTGCAAGCTTAGTAGCTACCTATGAATAAGAGGAGTTATCACAACTCTCGACCTGGAAACATCATAAATCAGGACAAAGGACAATGAAAAATAGGTACAACTGGCCAAAAATCTGGATGCTGATTAACATAAAATTTGTATGCATAATCATTTGACCTCCACTCTAATGGAATTGTGGAATATCAACACAAGATTGAAGTCACTAAATAATAATAAACAATGGCAGACATTTGAATTTCAGACTTCATATCCCTCAGGAAATACATAGTAATGAAAAGCATGTTACTCTAGCAACTACTTTACAAAAGCAATATTTAAAATTTGTCCTTATATTTGGGCCTTTGTCCCACCATTATTTTTAGCTTTGCCCAGATTTCTTGCTCTGAGAGATTGAGAGGTATGTTTCTGTTCCCAGCTACTGACTAGCATACACACATATACACACACACACACACACACACACACACACACACACACACACACACACACACACACACACACACACACACACACACACACACGCATGCACGCACACACACACACTCTCTCTCTTTTTCTCTTCCCTTTCTCTCCAGTGTGCGCTGCAATTAAATAAGTTTGTGATCTGTCTAGCTTGGCTTTGAAACTCCTGGTGTTCATCTGTGATTCTGAAGGAGACTGATGGCAGCAATCCAGCTCCCAGCAAGACAACACAAAAGAAATCACTTTCTCATTTGCTGTCGGATTCTTAAAGGGCCCCTGCACTGCTAAGTTGTACGATCCATCTTTGAAACACAGCAAAAGCTAAATTACTGGGGTGCCAAGCTGCTATGTTTGTTGTAACAGTTCATATCTAGTATTTTAGTCTGCCTGAGTAAAAGTATGTTTTATACCACCACTTTCTGTGTTTAGCAAACACAGCCCTGATCTGTTTACATAGTTATGGTGGAGATGTGGCTATATGGCATACTTTTTCAAAATTTCTTTGGCAAATTGGAAAATTATGTAACAAGAATGGCACAAGCAGGCAAAATGTGTGACCAGGGAACAAACATGGGAGAAAAAAAACATAACATAGATTATTGGGTCTATATTACATAATTGAGGAGACATGTCTTCGAATCTGTAATGACCAACACCTAAACACCGAAATGCGAAAACCATGAACAGCCAAAACCGCAAATTTTTTCCTAGGGAAAAAATTCAGTTGGCCTTTCCTGGAGTTTATCCTTTACCCCAAAGTAGAGTGATCTTGGAGTTGGTATATTAAGTTGGGGGGTGTGTGGGAGGCACAGTCCCCCACATTCAGGGATGTGGGGGTCAAAGCCCCCCACTTAAATAACATTTGAAGTGTTTGTCTTATTTTTATGGCCCCGCAATTTTTTTTCCTAGGAAAAAATTTGCAGTTTTGGCCGTTCGTGGTTTTCACATTTCGGTGTTTAGGGGTCGATGATTACAGATTCAAAGACTTGTCACTTCGATTATGTAATATAGACCCAATTATCAGTAGTAATAATTATGAACATTATTAATTTATGTTCTAGAATAAATTAGATACTATATCAAAGCAGCACATTATGTATGCATCTTTCTTAATTAAACAAAGGCATATTCCAGAGGAATACAAAGTCCAAAATAAATAAAGTGAACAATCAAATTAATGTTGAGGCTGTCACAAACCAATATTTAATTAAAATGCCAATAACTGTGTTAAAACCAATACACACAAACATGAATATACATTTGGAGCCAAATTCAAAGTGAGGTTTACAGCCAGAGTTTATTTAAATCAGTTATTTGAATGTTTGTTATTATCTAATGAGGTCTCAGTTGATACAGATAGAGACGAAAGCGGTTATCAATTTCTGCATTTTATATTTGTGTTTGTGTGTATTGGTTTTAACACAGTTATTGGCGTTTGAATTAAATATTGGATTGTGTACACCTCAGCATTAAGTTGATATTCCAGAGAAAAAGAGAAATGACCAAGTACAGATGGAGAAGAATAGGAAGGGACTAGAGAATATGAATTTGGGGCAATTAGCATGGAAGCTAAGAAGCACACAGTGAAATCAAGAATGCATTAGCATGATACAAAAAGGTGCAGTACTGACACTTCAAAAATAACATATACATTATGAAAACAAAAAAGCATAGGAAACACCACGTAAGCAAAACACAAAGACAATTAGCATTGCAATGTTGTGAAAACTATAAATACATAAAGGGAATCAGTGCTGCAACTATGCCAGCAATTGGAAACCTACAAATTGTGCACTATAGCAAAACACCTATATAATCGGCACCAGATATATTTATTTTTAAAGTTTTACAATACAAAAAAATAGCTCATTGATCTCATACTTGAAACAGAGAAGTCATGACGATATCAAAGGAAATCACAAAAAACAAATTTGCTTTTCTCTGGTACTGTATCTGCATTGTTTCCCCAGAACTCTACTCGAGTTCAATAACCCTACCTTAAACTCTCTGCTGTGCTGTGGTGTATACTGCAAGGTACATAATACCCACCCAGACCAGGTTAGCCAGCTGTTCAGTGACCTCCCCCTTTTCCTTGTCATCTTTTTCATTGTCCATTGCATGTTCCTCAGTCCCAAAATGGGATAAACCTCAAATCAAACCCTTCCACTCATTTCCCATTCAGTGCTACAGCCTCCCTGACTGAAGTGTGAGGGCTATCACATGTGCTCTGTGACTCGTTTGACCTCACTTCAGTTTGAGAGACCTGAGATGACTGCAGACAGCACCAGAGTTAGTTGCAGTTAGTGCACATCAGTAACTTACACTTTGTCATAATACAGAGAGGTGCTGTTTTTTTTTTTTTAATTCATTTTCTGGAATGTACTTTTCCTTCCAGTAATGCAGTCACAACTACCAGCAATGTCAGTATGTTACCACATAAGGTTTAAAACTCCCTCCTGCCTGAGTCTCAGATTCACGCATGCCCCTGCATGTTGATGACACTGTTGGATATGCTGCCGATGCGTGATGATGTCAGCAATAACTTAAAATTGTAAATAAAGATAAAAAATTGAGAATTGAAAGGGCCACTTTGGTAATTCATGGCACACCATTATTTTGCCCTCAAAACTGGTAAATAGCAAGGAATTTGGTATGGTTGAGAGGTATGGTAGTTATGATGTAAATGAAGGAAATTGATTGTAGTAAATAGAAGCATTATCATCATCATCATCTGACCCATATTTTTGGATGTGATCCTATCCTTGGTTTCCTTAATGATGAGATTGTTTTTATTATTTAGCTGTGAATAAACTGGAGAGCATGAAGTCTGAATATAATATTAATATTTTAACTATTAATATATTTACCTTAGCTTGTTATTTGCAGGCACACAGGAGTGGAATACATTGTTTTGGGGCTACAGCAGTTTCGCTAGCACTTAGTTCAGATGAGTAAGCCTATGAGCTGTTAAAAATCTGCTTCCTGTGGTACATGGTTTAATACCCTCAGCCTTCATTTATCTTCTATGCGACTCTGCCAGGTTACCTCACAAAACAGTACTCCTGGCTGGTCGTAAAAAGGAGCACTTGCGTCTGTTGGGCTGTTCTGGCTGTTAGCAAACGCGTTATACATTTGTCTTTTGAACTGCTGCACTCTTCACCCAGATGCTAATTAGTACTTCACTACATGCTGTTTGAGTATGACTCTCAGCACATTTCTTGTAGTTTAATAGTTTGTCAGATATATTCTCAATAAATGCGAGTTTCAAGGAAAGAGAATATTTATGTTTCTCATGCTTAGCCAGTTATCAATATGAGAGCATTTTGTTTAGAAAATGTCTGGCAGTGTTTATGTAAAATTTGAAATAAAAGTTTAAAATGAAATTCAAATTTGTGAGATAATTGTAAAAATAAAGAAGAAAATAGTATGTATACTGATGGATTTGAACAGTCTTTAGGGTAACTGGGGAAAGACAGCCACGTAGTGGGATATTGTTATGACTAGCGAGTGCATAAGGCCCATTTGTCCATTATCTTGCTGTCTTGACTCTGATGGTGTATGCTGCAAGAATACAGCATTATTAGCCATTCAGTAAGCCAGTACTGTGCCGAGTGATGCCAGAGGGAGATGGCTAGACTTGATGACCGAGAAGACAAAGTGAGGTAAAAAATGAGATGTATGTGTCCTGCAAGCATATTATCCCATCCTTCCTAAAATAAACAGCATGGATATGCAGTAATATTTTTGACTTTTGTATGCTTGTGGATTATTGAACAAAAGCTGCTGCAACATTTATATTGTCTGTAATTATTTTGTTGTATTCATTGCACTAAAGAATGAATTAATTCATTTATAGGCCTCTATTATCTAATATAGTCTAAACATGTTGCATTTTAGTAATATATTTTTGTAGCATCTTTTTTACATCCCCCAGCAACTACAAATGGGTGGACATTTTTTAGGTCATATAGTCTGCATTATTTCAAGTGTAGTTTAGAAATGTCTGGTCTTTAGCATCTCTAATATAGTCATTGTTGCATGTTACTGTGGTACGGTCTTCGCTACAAGATCGGATAGGAAAGGATTTCCACATTTAGTAAATTCCAAGCCAATGTGATTAGTTATCACATTAAATAATGAGCAAATATCAAGTGTTACAAACAGTTCACATTACATCCCATATTGGAATATTGCACATATAATGGTGTTAGGAATTGCTTAGAATCACTTAAAACAACCTGATAATCATTCAACTCATTCCTTAAACATTTGTCTACATAAAGAAACATAATTTCTGTTTCCCATCCTTGCTCTGAGAGTATTGGTCTAAGGGGTAGATTTTTATCACCTTTATGAATCTTTGGAAGAGCTTGAAATGCAGGAATAACAAGAAAATCAACATAATAAAATTGATAGATCTCTATAGTAATAATCTAATTCTGTAAACAGTCATCTAATATCATATGTACATCCCTAATAATCTCATGAATGACATTCAGATTTATTTTCTCATATATCTCACTGTCATTTAATTGTTCATAAATAAAATCCTTGCAAGAATTACTGTCTATTATCACTGTTCCACCTCCTTTATTGGCAGGCCATATAGAAATAGATTCATCCTTTCATAATCTGTTAATCACTTGTAACTCAGCCTGAGTTATATTAAAAAAAATTACCAACCTTACTTAAAGAAACATTAAGAGCTTGGTTTAGATCCCTTTCACAAATATTAAAAAAATACTTCAAGAGTAGAATTAAGAATCGGATTAAAGGAACTAGGTCTTTTAAAGTTACTTAGAGCTAATTCATTAGGAAACATAAATCTCAACATAACACGGCGTGCAGACATCCAAATATCCATGCATACTTCGAGCTGTGATAGTTTTGCTGGAAGAAAAGAAAGTTCTTTCAGTTGTAACTTTTCTTCATTCACATACAAAATCCTTGAGGAGATATTATAAATCAAACCATTGGTTCCTTTGTCCACATCTTCTTCAGCGACAGTGCCTGTAAAACTTCCTGTTGATCTAATCTGTTCTAGTGCCCTCTGGTGCTGGAGTGACCTCTCTCCATATTCCTCTTGTCTCTGACTGGCAGCGGTAAATTTAAAAAAAACCTGTGTCTTCTTCATGAGAAGACTTCTCTCTTTTGGACGCACATCTACCATATTAGTTGTTAGTGGTGCACCGAAGGCTGTAGAGAGTGCAGTTTCACTCATCACAGGTGCACACACCTCACTGTCTGAATTTGCTCGTTTATAAAGTTTCTGCCTTTGGTCGGGTTTATCAGTCTTATCAGTCATTACATTGCAATCCCTACTCATATGTCTGAACCAAGAGAACATTTCCCCTGCATTAAAATCATTAAAGTCTCTCTGTAATTTATGCATCTTCTGTTGTCTTAGTCGAGCTTCATAGGCAGAAACATTAACAATTATTTGTTCTAAATATGTCTTAACTACAGATGCTGGAAATCTATCAAGAAGGAAGCGTTGCTTCTCTAGCACAATATCAATCAATGAAGCCTTGAAAGTTTTAAAATAATCGAGTAACTAATTATAAGAACCAATAATATCCAAATTCAGTTTCTGCCAATTCTATTGCAATTCCAGATAGGAAGTACCGTAGGTAGGCATTACAAGACTTGCAGGTAGGTAGGTAGGTACGGACTTGCAAAGAAACAATGTCAAAGAAATTGAGAACCAATTATTTAGGCTTAAGCATTATCAATGGCAAAGATTACATATGGAGGTATGTCTACTTTATAGAAGTGTACCAAGAGGTTTATGTATTTTTGTAATGCTTACCTATGGCTTTTATGTTTGCAGGTGGATATTACTGACAGAAAATAGGTGTAGCGATGGGTAACCCCTGTGCTAATAGTTATGTGATTTCCACATTTAAAACTGTTACTCTGGCAGTTAGCGCAGGGAGTTAAAGTTCAGGCATGTTAATAAGTTTATTCCTGTGGCAAGGGAGCAGGGTCTGAATCATTCCACCTTCATTCACCTAGTGCATGGCATTGAGTAGGTATCTTTTCCAGACAGTGGTTTGAAGCAATTGGCAACTTTAGCTAGGCTTCTTAATGGTTTCCAGAACTGTATGCCCAGTAACTATGAACCTGCTGTCATTATTTTCCAGCCACTCCCTACTGCATATTGATCTAGTTCAGGAAATCTTACATCTATGTCACCAGCTCACTATTTTTTTAGCCACACAGGCAATTTATTCCTCAAAGGCAGCAGACACTACTTCTGTAGATGAAGCAATGAAATGCAAAGCTGTTTGCCAGCAGCAATGTCTGCACTGTAATAGTTCTGTTTAACAAGGAATTGCTCATATGACTTTTACTTCAGCAGAGACTATGCATATTGACTCAGCATATGTTATCAGGTGGTTAAAACTTCTCATGCTCTCACACTCTTCTACTGAAACAGTGTTACACATGGCTGGAACTTATGGCATGATGCTAGTGATATTTATACAATTTCATGTAGTTCATCCAAAGCTACTAATAAAGAACATGTAGTTTATTTCCAAATAACAATAAGGAGTGTACACAGTCAACAGAGGGGCTATAATTGCTGGAGGGGTGGGTGCTATTTGTGGATGAAGCACCTTATGTTCTTATCATCTGGTCATTTTAAAACAGCCTTTAATCTGGTTTTGCAGCAGTACAGTGCATGTGCACATGTATGTGTGTGTGTGTGTGTGTGTGTGTGTGTGTGTTTGTGTGTGTGTGTGTGTGTGTGTGTGTGTGTGTGTGTGTGTGTTTGTGTGTGTGAATTAAGTTGGAATATTTTGGCTATTGTCTGTTTATGGGAACCAAATTTAATATATGTGACTGTTCAATATATTATTATCAGTTTTTTTATCACAGACATATAAGAAGAATACAGTCTACAATGTAGTAATAATTGCCGGTTGGGGGGGGGGGGGTCTGTGGATAAAAATGATGGACTCTGCTGAGCTAATAAAGTTTAAAATTCATTTGTCTGTCTTTGCAGGACTAGTGTGCATTTGTGTAAACCAGCCTGAAATACTTTGCAATGGTCATTTTTATCCCAATCAGATATATGATGTGCACACATTCGATAAAGTGTCTGTAACTGTTGAGTGTGGATATTGGTGTATTATAATGACAGCAGTTTGAGTTTATGGTTGAAATGTTCTGAAATTGATACTTTTGACATACATTGTATTTCACTGTTTAATGATTTAAAGTGAACTCTAATAAACGTTGCTGTATTAAACAAGAAATATAATTTAAAGCAAACAAATATAATTTATAAAATAATCAGGAAAGTTAATCAAAGAAAACACGCATTTATGCATGGTTTTAAAAATGTGTGCATGGTGTCTATGGTTTGCAAACATCCCAGGGCCCAAGGAAAACTTAATCCACCTCTGACCAAATGTATTTTCAATGAATGTGAGTTTCAAGGGAAGAGAAGTTTACTGGTGCTCATGCTAAGTCTGTTTTCAATGTGAGACTATTTTGCTTTGTTTTGTTTAGCAAATGTCCATTACTATTTGTGAAATAATATTTTAAATAAAATGTTTAAATAAAACCCAGATCTCTGTAATAACTGTAGAAATAAAGATGAAAATAGAATGCACACTGACAGGTTTAAAAGTGTTTATGGTAATTGAGCAGAAAACATCAAAGTAACGGGAAACTCGAATGGCTGCGGGATGGGGTGGGGTCAGGAGTGGCTAGTCCATTACCATCTCTAGGGCTTCATTTGATCATGATCCAGCTCTGGCTGTGTGCCAGGTTGTGCAATGCAGCATCATTAGTGGTTGTTAGGAGCTACTTTTAGAATGCTAGATGCTTGGTTGTGTTTTTATGCAGCTACACACAGCTTGCTGCACTGATACAAAGCAAGATCCTATTAACTTATAGGATTTGGGTGAGCTGGTTATATTAAAAAAGTTAAAACTGAAAGTTCTTTTGTCTATTGATTGCACAATTCTTCCAGGTTGCAATAAGAGCAGAATATAAAATAGACAGGGAAATGAAAGTGCCAATGAAAGACAGGTAAAACTCTAACCAGTAGTGTTTAGCTTTCTCCAATTCTGCAGTAATTATCCTCCTTCAGTAACTGCCTGAAACCTGAAATTTGGAGAAACAGGAATGCAGAAAAGAAAATATAGAAACCTCTCAAAACCTATTTAAACAGACAGACAACTTTAAATGCAGTAGAATAAATGTACTTTCCTGTTTACTGGGTGCAAAATGGAGTAAAACACCACTTTATGGTTTTTATTAGCTTGTGTACAGGAGTACAACTTCCTTGATACTTAGAATAAGAAAGAGTAGATGAGATGTAACTGGAAAGAGCTTTCAAGGGCTAATCTGTACTAAGGGCAAGAAGTTCAAGAGTCACTAATTATAAAAGAGCAGCACAGGTTGGCTGGGTGCCACTCAATATTCATGAGTTATGGAATAAAGTGGGAGGGTAAAATATTTAAATAGCTTTATGGGGGGAGGTGAATCCTTTTTGTTCTTAACGTTGGACTGATGCAAAGCAAGATCCTGACAGGCAATGACAGAGGAGAGAGAGAGGGGAGATTGTATGGCCTGTTTAACATAAGGGGCAGACGAGAACAGCTCCATTAGTTTTAAAAACAAGAACAGGATGGGAAGGAGAGGTTTTTTTTCAGCTACTTAGCTCTGTTGTAGAATAGCTTGAACTTGTGGATACTAAAAGTGCAGGCCTCTTAAAACTGAGAATTAGGAATGATAAAAGCTTTTGGGCTTTCTTTAAAGGAAAGGGCATGGAAAACATAATATAGTAATATGAATGCAACTGAAGCATGTTGCTTTATAACACAAGCTTTACAGTTCAGTCTCTGCTACTGTGACATGTAGCAAACTCATTCCATCTAGCCTTTCTTAAGAACTCTACCATATCTAGACAATTTGCAGTCGCTGCCAAACATATCTCTCTACTTCTTTCCTCAGGAAGTTTGGGCAAAGCCAGACATAATGGTAGGACAAAGGACAAAAAAATAAAGAACAATTCAAGGTAGTATTCTGATGCACTTAAAACATTAATAGTGCAACACATTTCACATCAACATGCATTTTTTATATCAAGAATTTAACTCTGATGAATGACATTATTGACTATTGTCCTCAATGATTTATGACAAAATCAAAAATTTAATGAGGAACAAGGCAGAAATATGAGGCAAAATCAAAGATGTTTTATGAAACCAGGGGCTGTTTTGAGGTATGCTCTTAACTGATACAGTAGTCATAGCTGATAACTGGTTCTAAGGCCACATCTTTCAATTGGTCATCATCAGATAAGTGGTCAACAGCAGGTTTTATTATGTAAGAACTGGCTGGTATACAGTCATTATCAGGATGCACATGTGAATCACACTCCAGAACAGTATCAGGTTATGGTATTTGTGACACATCTTGACATTGACTTAAACTGTTTCTTATTAACAATTTCACAGTCATTCTGCTCAAATATAGTGAAAAGATTCATGTCTAGTGCAGGTGTTCTCTACTCATCCTCTGGTTTTGACAATGGAAGACCTGGGCGTATTGGATACACCGGTGTTGACAGCTTCTTGTTGCTCCAAGTATTTGTCACCTGGAGACTGAATTCTATCTATCTCAGTCTCAGCATAGTTGGATGCCTTATCTGATCAGTCACAACAGTCCTTTGAGGTGGCACCACAGCCTGCATTGATGTTCTTTACTGTTTTAATAATCTTTCTTAATTTTTATTTATTTATTTTATTTTGTTTTATTTTATTTTATATTTGCTGACTGGAAAAGTCTGACTGGACACAGGTCCATTTTCAGCAGAGGCCTTGGGAGAAAAGCGCCAAACATTAATACAGAAAAAAGTAGCTAAAAAATAAAAATATAAATCTTAAATATGGAAACATAGTGCAAAACATGTTTACAAAAGAAAAAAAAAATAACACATTATAAATATATTACATATGAGGATAGGGAGGTCTTAGGAGAAGGCTCCTAGCCCTACTGCAGTTTAAAGGGGAATTAATTAGTCATAAAGAAGAAAACAAAGTCATGTATGTTAAGAATAAATTAGAGTATAGATCGTAAAGGTTCACATTGTGTAACATATGTGGCAGTAATCTAATTCCCACTTAGTTGTTTTTACATGTTGGACTTGGGGAGAACCTTTTGATTCATAGCTGATTCCTAGCAACAATGCAATGGTATGGACTAACCTGGGAAGTAACATGAGCAGAGCCAGTTATTGGTGTAGTGGGTTTTAAGAAGTTTTTTTTAAATTGGGAAGTAGAAGTGGTGGCAGTTAAGTGGGTTGGAAGTGAATTCCATGTTCTGGCAATAGAGCAGGCAAAGAGACATTTACCAGCCTCATTCTTATGTTTGATGACATTTATGTGGTTCTGAAAACTTGATTTTAGGGTTCTAGTGGTGGTGTAGGGGTGAATTAGATCCTGGAGTGCAGGGGTTTTGTTGGGAAAGTAGTAGAGCTTGTGAGCTATTGATAGTTGGTTGAGTAGGAGTAGTTAGGGAAACTCAAGCCAGTTGAGCTGGTTGAGGGCTAAACAGTGATGGGATCTATGAGAGGTGTCTGTAGCAAACTTAGCAATCTTATTGTAGCAGGATTCCAGTTTGCTTAGCTCTGTGTGGTGAAGGTTAGTTAAGATGGGGAGGCATAAAGGAGAATGGATAAGAGGTGAGTCTATGCTAAGGTGGCTTTGGTAGATTTTGTGATGAACTGATGGTTTCTGTATAGGAGGCCAAGCTTTTTGTTAACTTTTTTAATTGTTTGGGCTATATGTTTGTCAAATTTTAGATTACTATTGATTTCCACGGCTAATAGTTTTGTGTTTGTTGTTGGGGTGATTTGTGTCTTGTCTTTAGCTGTTATAGTAAAGTCATTATTTAGTGGTGGAGATCTACTGGGGCTAAAGAGGATGAGTTTGTTTTTTTTGGGATCGAGAATAAGTTTTATATTAGTGAACCATGTTTCTGCTAAGGAAAAGTTATTATGAGTAATGGTTCGTAGTTCATGTAGGATATGGGGAGGCACATAAAATAGTGGTGTCATCTGCATATTGCACAACTGAGGCAGATTGTGCTGATGATGCTATTTGGTTAGTAAATAGTGAGAATAGCAAAGGCCCAAGGATGGACGCTTGTGGGACACCTATGTTAACTGGTAGTAGTGGGGACAGATCTTTTTGCCATAGAACAGCCTGCTGATGGCTAGATAAGTAGTTCCTGAACCAGGATATAGTGGATGGAGCTTATGTTAAGGGAAGATAGTGTTTCTAGAAGCATATTATGGTTCACCATATCAAAGGCTTTTGATAGGTCTAGAAATATTGAGGATACGAATAGTCCATTATTTTTATGGTGGTCGACAGTGTTTGTGAAGGAGAGTAATGCTGGAGTAGTGCTGTGGGAGGGTCGGAAACCATGTTGGGATGTGGGTAGCAGGTCTTTTTTAAGGAGGTACTGCATTAGTTGGGAATGAACTACTCTGTCTAATATTTTTGATAGAGGTGATAGGATTGCAATAGGGTGATAGTTGTTCAGTTCCAGGGACTCGCCCCCTTTGTGTAATGGTATAATATGTGAGATTTTCCAAGAGAGAGTTACTTTGCATTCTGATATTAACCTATTTATAAGAATCAACACTGGTAGGCTATGGCTTCAGCTGATATTTGCAGGAAGTCTGCTGGTAGATTGTCAGCTGCTAGAGTGGTTGGTTTAAGTTTTTTGAGGAGTTTTGTAATTGTTTTAATGGGGATTGGATCCAGAGAAAAACAGGAGGAGCTGTTAGTTGAACTGAAGTTGAGAAGGGTCTCTGTAGGTAAGGGGCTGCTATCAGTTTTTTGAGGGTTGGCTAGGGCTAGGACTGTCTCAGTAAATAATTTGTTAAATTGGGTGGGGATATTTTCATGGTTGTTTTTTAATACAGGGATAGGAGTGGATGATTTACATGGGTGCAGTAAAGTATTTATAGTGGCCCAGAATTTTTGGGGGTTGTGTGCATATTTTTCTTGTAGGGTCACGTGGTAATTAGTTTTGTCATGTTTTATTAGTTTTTTGGCTTTGTTGCAGAGTTCAAGATAAGTTTGTCTTAAGGTTGGGATTTTTTGTTTGTGGAATTGTGCCCAGGCTTTATCCCTTTCTTTCATAATGGTTTTAGCCTCTTTGCTTAGCCAAGGGACATGGTTGGCTTTGACTCTGATGGTTCCGGGGGGTGCATGGTAGTTCAGGACTTCAAGGAAGGTTGAATTAAAGTACTGCATGGCTTCATCTAGAGGCAATTGGTTTAAGGGAATCCAATTGCAGTATTTTAGTGAGTTGATTAGTTTGTTAGTATTGAAGAAGGTCTTATTACGTACTACTCTGAGAATGGGTTTTTTATTATGGTGTGATCGATTCCTAATTAAGTAAGTATTAACTTAACCATTTGGTTGAGGATATTTTGGTGAAGAAGTGATGTGCAGAATGGCCCATTGTTATTATAAGGTTTTAAATTCCTGACTAATAAACTACGGATCAATATGTCAATAACTGTAACTTTAAGTCATGTTCAGCATGATAAAAAAAATCTGATAGCTTATCAAGTCCAGTAAATTGGAATTCTGCTCAAAAATATTAACATAAACATTTGCTTTCAGCTTTGCAGTCCCACATGTCTGCACTCTACACTCTGCACTTAGGCTTCAATCTTTGAACTGGATGAATGTACAAGCCACTGTAACCACTCATCTCTATAACTGTATGAATCATTGTCTCTGACTGCTCTGCATGCCCTAGTGTGCCTTACTAGCA